>NW_025335391.1:213705-244463 GCF_004798865.1 Varanus komodoensis | reverse complement strand
GTTGGCCACGCGGCTGCTGCTGCGGTTGCGGCGCCTGCTGGGCCCCCACGCGCGGGCCGACCTGGCCTTCGTGCTGCGCGCGCGGCGCTGCGCCGGGCGGCTGCTGCGCGGCGACGGCCGCGGCGTGGCGCAGCGCTTCGGCCCCCTGGCCCGCGCCCGCGCCGAGCGCGTCTTCGTGCGCTACGAGGGGCGCAGCTTCACCTACGGCCGCGCCGAGCGCGAGAGCAACCGCGTGGCCAACGCGCTGCTGCGGCTGCCGCCCGGCGCGCCCCCGCCGCGGCCCGGCCAGGCGGTGGCGCTCCTGGTGGGCAACGAGCCCGCCTTCATCTGGGCTTGGATCGGGCTCGCCAAGCTCGGCGCCGTGCCCGCGCTCCTGGGCACCGCGCTCCGCCGCGGGGCGCTGCTCCACTGCCTGCGCTCCTGCGCGGCCAGGGCGATCCTGGTGGCCGACGGTGAGTTCCCGGCCCGGGCGGGGCAGCGGGCCGGTGGGAGAACGGGGCGCGCGGGGCTGGCCTCCGGAGCATCCTCGGAGTGGCGTTGCCACCTTGGTCAGTGGCTTTCCTGGCGCAGCGTCTGTGGTCCGAGGCGTCCACCTCCGCCAGACTGGAAGCCTCCACGGACCTTTCCTGGAAGCGAGCTTGTTAGTTTTTGGGTTGTTTGAATGGCTTCTTCCTAGCTCTGTCAAGAAAAAGCACTTGCGGTGACGGTCTTTTGCTCACTTTGGAGGCAGTATCCTTGCCTCCGTACTGCAAGGATGCAAGCCCAGAACAGAAACCGAGTCTTTCGAAGGGGCCTCCTGTCCCAACTTCTCTCCCCTACCAATGCAGGAAATCCTGTTACAGCAGCCTTGACAGGTGGCCATCTCCTAGCTGCCCCCTTTGCCAGAGGTAGAAATTACCTCAGAAAGGTAATGGCACCAGAAATTACTGGGTGCTAGTCTCACCTGTAGGAGAGTTATGTACCCATGTGGCAGAATTTGATTGGAAGGAGCTAGGTCCAGAGTAGCATCCCGTGCAGAGCAGAGATGGGTAGCTTGCTTAGAGAGTGGGCATTTATCCTTCTTTTCTGGGAGAGCTAGTATATTTGAATCAGGCAGTGATGTGGCAGGTTGCCTTGCCTTTCCTCTGTGAAAGACTGACTGGAAGGAAGGGTGCCCAGAACAGTATTTCATGCAGGGATGTGACAGACAGACTTGCCTGGAGATGAATAATTCTGTGGTGTCTCTGCCTTGGGAGCAACAAAAATGCATCAGGATGACTTGCCCCGGCAGAGGGTGATGTCAAGCGGGCAAATCCAGAGCAGGTACTCATGCAGAGATGCAGCTGGAAGCCTGGGACTGTGGATGATTCTTCAATGAGAGCGGTAAGGCATTCTAATCATACATGAATGGAATAACCTGCTGCTGGGATGACATGCCCAGAGCAGCAACTTACATTGGGATACTGCAGGCTGCCCTTTGAGGAAGCAGGTGGATTCTGCTGTGTCTCTGGACTCAATTACCCAGTGGCATCGCTTGCCGAATTGTCTGTTCCAGGGCCCCAGGTATATTAATTCTGTCATAGCACAAACTGTGCGGATTTGTAAAGACCAAGGAAATTTATTAATTCCTGCTGGGTGTTGTTAGATGCCAGGAAGCGATGCATTTGTGTGTTGTGTAGACGTGGCCATCGGCCTCATCTTTGGGTCGGGGTTTGAAGTCACAGGAGCCTTTGTCGCTGAGTTCAGAGGGTCCCTTCCTTGCTCTTTCTCTTGCAGCCCAGGAGGGTTCTGTGGTACACGAAATATGCAAATCGAAGAACATGTTACAGGGAGAAGTCGTTGTGTTGGATGGGGGTTGCAATCTTAATCCGGCTTGCTTATTTGCGGGGAGCACCACTGAAGTAACTCGATAGCGTCTGCACAGACGCCACACAATTAGATTTTAACAAGTGGGGACTGCAACAAAATGTTGCAGGGTATCCTCGTTTTCCTAACCGGAGTGCTTCCCTTTCGGCATTCCAGCTAGCCATTCCCATGAAAGAGAGCACTGACGCTTCCTGTTTGTTTTCCCACTTTTCTTTGCCAAACAATGCTCTGAGGACATTCACATGCTGGGGGTGTTCTTTTGTGGTGTGGAGTTCGGGGCCTTGCATAGCAAATTCTTTTGCTTTTTCTTCGATAATTCTGCAATCGGGGCACATTGTGCCCGTCTGCAAGGGAAAAATTCCCGCGTGCGCTGCCTCTTGATTCTTCTGACGGTGTTGGGATGTGGTTAGGCAGAGTGGGCTTTTTGGCCTTTTCGGGCTCTGCTGTTCTGTCTCTTGGGCAGCAGATTCCTTGACCGATGTGTTTGCTGATGCCTCTTCGCACGATGCATAACCCTGGAGTCCATAACCTATTGTCCTTTCTCCCTCTCCTCTTTCTTTGGTATCGTCATTCTCAAAAGTGTCAGAATGGCCTTCGGGGCGATTTTTTAAAAAATATATTAAAACATTTTTATGCCACCCCATTCGTCGAAGCCTCGGGGCGGCTTACAACGATCCAGAATGTTCCCACAAAACTCCATCTGCTGGCCCTTGATGCCTCAGCCTTCCCCACTACCTCCTTGTCAGGATTCGATCCCACGCCTCCTTCGGGCACCTTTGCCAGGGTGATAGGCACAACCCTTGCCCCTGTAGCTAGACTGTGGGAAAGGATCTTCCCTCTGTGCGGGGTGGAGCTGCACAAAAGCTGAAACCTTCCATTGTTGGCCTTGAGGCCAAAGGGGTGAGGCCGTGGGAAGGGAACCGGAGAACCAGACTGGGACCCCGCTGGAGCAACTCTGGCCCGTGGGCGTGCAGCTCAGTCCCTTGGTCCAGACAGACGAGATCGTTTGCTCCTGATCCATCCAGATTCCTTTTACAGTCTGGGCTGGAATTTCCACGCCGGGAGAGGAATGGGTCCATTCACAATCACCACTTCTGCAGGGTGCAATCCAGCCACGTCAGTTCGCCACTCGCCATGTGTTCCCATGTTGCTCCTGAACCTCCACCGCTTTTGGGACCCAAACGAACCACCCAAAGTGTGACTTGGCTCTGAAAGGGACACCTTGAGGACAAAGACAACCCCCCCCCCCCCCCGCTGACCTCAAAACTTGTCCCTACAAACTTTACTTCTGCAGCCTCATGGACTCTCGATAGTTTCCCAACCTGCCTGCTCCTACTTAACATGACAGCTTTTCCTCTCTAATTAATACCCACAACCTGAAGCCAGGCCCCTGAATCCCAACTAGCCGGACAGTGCCGTGGTAATTAACGCATCTCGGGTGTCTGATGCGCTGGCTGAATTGGTAGGCGACTTGACAACGGAGATCAAACTGGGTCACAACCGTCGGGCCAGCCGCTGAGATACCCGCCAGCAGATCTTTCCCATGCGTGACTAATGGCCCCTACTTGCCGCTATGCATGACCAGTAGAAACGCTTAGAGCAGAAGCTGGCCTTGGTGATGTCCGTGTGAGTTGTCCTTTCTCACGGCTAGCTCATGGAGGAACGCAGCATCACTCGTGAACATAAAACCCTTCGGGTGCAAGCGTTTGCGTGTTGCGTCAGAAAAGGTGTCTTGTAACTCCGTGCCTCTGGCTGAAGGGATGCTGGACTGCTTTTTCCTGTTGGAACATGTGGAGAGATGCATTCTTATGCACCTGAAAAACATCATCCATTCAGCATTATTACAGAGGAAAATGGGTAAGAGTATAGAAGGACAAGCCCTGCTGGGAAATGAATCAACATGGCTTTTCAAAAGGTAAAGCCCATCTCACTGATCTTTTAGAGTGCTTTGAGAAGGTCAATAAAGTTATGGACAGGACCAGTCAGTAGACATGGTTTACAGTAGACATGGAGCCGGCTGGTGCCGGAGGTCAGACTAGATGGCCCGGGAGGTCCCTTCTGACTCGCTCTGTTTCTATGTTTCTGTATGGACCTCCGAAAGGCTTTTGACAAAGTCCTTCACCAAAGATTCCTCACGTCATCACAGAAGAAGAAGGAAAGAAAATAGCTTTTTGCTGCTTGGATATTACTTTTTTCTTCTGCAGTTCGGCTTGGAATAGTGTTCTGCTCCCTGTCTTCCTGGAACATCTGGTTGGCCCCAATGAGAAGCGGAATGCTGAACTGCTTGCTTAAATTTCCAGCCCACCCCCTATCTTAGAGTCCCAGAGCAAGGTGCCTGCATGTTCGTGATGAGGTTTGCAGAATTATGTGGTAGTGAGGAGGAGACATTTTGGCAGCTTTCCCGTTTGGGGTTTTTTTTTTTTGGGTGGGAGGGCTTTGGAAGCCACCTGCTGGCACACCTCAAGTGGGTTCAGAGGACACCGCAACTCACACACCACGGAGATACTTGGGCAGGGAGAATAACACCGAGCAGCAAAAACTTAAACTGCACACCAGCAGCGAAAAGGTCCAGAGATCTAAAAGTGCTCAAACCTGCTCTCGGCTAACCCCTTTCTCTGTGTGTTTCTCTCTCTGCTCTGCAGACCTTTTTGAAGCTGTCGAGCCCATCCTCCCCAGCCTGGAAGAACTAGGCATTGCAGTGTGGATGATGGGTGCGGGGCCCTACCCACCTGGCGTCATCAGCCTTCAGGCTCTGTTGGAGGAAGCCTCTGAGGAGCCAGTTCCCTCTCACCTTTCCACCCCTCGCACATTGTCCGATACCTGCCTCTACATCTTCACCTCTGGCACCACAGGTAGGGTCCTAGCAAGACCTGGCCAACTGACGGTGCAGGATTTTGCTGTGTTTTGCTACGCACGTGTGTGTGTGTGTGTGTGTGTGTGTGTGAGTGTGAGTGTGCAGAGGGAGTATCAAGGGTTTGACTCCTCCTCTCACCCTTTGTAAGCAGTGGAAACCCATGCTGCAAAACCCGGCTAGCTTTCTAACTGCGAGGAGATAGGGGTCTCCCCACTGCCAGGAAAAAACATCCTGTCAAGCCAACCTCAGTTATACATGCTCACCTCCTTCCTGACCGCGTAATATTTCAGTGCAATATTTAAAACAGTATTTTTAAAAGCAACTAATTCAGGCATCTCTCCGACAAAGCACAGCTGGGAAATTTTCGGTTGGTTTTTTTTTTTTTTTAAACATCCAGTTCTGAAGGTGTGCATTGTCAATGCTGCAAAAAAAGGGGGGGGGAATAATGGTGATTGATTGATTGAATTTTTATTCTTTATTTTTATTGATTGAATTGTGATTGATGATTGAATTGTGTCTCTCCCCACCACCACTTGCCCCGTATCTGCTTCTGATTCCAGGACTCCCCAAAGCAGCTCGCATAAGCCACTTGAAAGCCATTCTGTGCTTGGGATTTTACAACCTGGTGGGGGCACGCAGCTCCGACGTGATCTACTTGGCTCTCCCCCTGTACCACATGTCCGGGTGTCTCTTGGGGATCCTTGGCACTTTCGGCATCGGTAGGTTCAGGGGCTTGGTGGGCTGGGGGCAAGAGACTCTGGAGCTTCTTGGAGGCCGTCTGTGCCTTGGTGTGTGTGTGCATCCAGAGCCAGGAAAGGTGGGCATGAAATTAAGAAAGATGCTGCCAGGCTTTCTTTTGCAGCCTTTCATTTATTCTCTGTGGTGCCAGGCTTTCTTTTGCAGCCTTTCATTTATTCTCCGTGGTGCTTGCATGGGGTCCAAATCTACGTTTCTGTGCCAGAACAAATTCTGGGACCCTAGAATTGGTTATGCAAACTGGTACAGCCGTGTGCCTTCTGCCTAGCTCTGTTCTTCTCGCCACCATTTTAGATCTTTAGGACAGGGGAGTGGAACCCCTTCTAGCCAGAGGGATGAATTTCATTCAGAGAAGTGTTTGCAGGGGCGGGGGGGGGGGGACACATTCCAGTGGTGGGTGGGTCCAAAAGCATTTTGGTATGTTAGCTTAGGGCTCTTCTGCTGCTAGTAAATAGCCCCCTTTGGAGACACATCTCAGTCTTTCAGAAGCGAGAGAGTATAAAGGCTGGAAAACAACCAGACATTGGCAGGGGAAAAGGTGGGCCTGGATAAGGGGGAGACTGACATTCATGGAATCACAACGGCCAAATTATGGCCCCTACTGGCCACATCCGGCTTATAGACCTGAAGTTCAATACCTCTCTATGAGTTGAGGACGCTGAGTCTTCAAAGTGTTGTTGGACCAGCTAGCAAGCTGGAAACTCGTAAAAGAGTAAACGACAGCAACCAAAACACCTCCTCCAGGTGCTGTGTTTGGTTTGGGGAACTAAATGGCATGCGGTTGTGGCTGCCTGGGGAGCACACCTGCTTGCTGTTCTTGCACTGCACGTGTATTGGACGCCACCCCAGAGGGCTGAAGGAAGTGGTGGATGTGGTTTGGCTGCACCGGGCTCTGGAGACAGGCCAGTGTCAAGAATTCCCCTCTCTTGGCAGGTGCCACTTGCGTGCTGAAGAAGAAATTCTCCGCCAGCCAGTTCTGGCCGGACTGCCGGCGCCATGGGGTGACCATCTTCCAGTACATCGGGGAATTGTGTCGGTACCTTGTCAACCAGTCCCCGGTTGGTACCAGGAAAGGGGAGGGCCGCTGGGGGTCCCCTCTAGGAAGAGGACGGAGTAGCTTGGGAGCGGATCGCTCTGATGCCGCTGGGCATCTCAGGGTGTAAGCTCCGTTGTTTTCCCAAAGGGAAGCTGTCATCAGCACCGGCTGGGCGAAAACAGGCAGGCACCGATCCGGGATGCGCTGGGGCCCCGCTGCCGATTTCCCCCTGCTTCGGCTCCCGTCGGGGCTGGGGTCCAGCTGGGCCGTGGCCAGTTCTTCCCGGCACATCTCTTGCAGCCCCAGTCACAGAAGCAGAACCTGCCGGGCTTGAGCCGGGCTGTTCTGCCGGGGTCCCCTGTGGGAAACTGTGCAGGCAGGGCTCCTCCTGCTGGCATTCCCCGTTTTCCACCTTTGCCATCTGACAGCTTCGTCCTCCAAGAATTTGTCAAGCCTACTTTCAAAGCCGTCCAAGGTGGGGGCTGCCGTGGCCTTTTCTGAAGGGTGGGGGGACCTTGCTGCCTCGCAGCTCGCTCCTGCTCCTGGGCCCTGCGCAGGGCGGTTACAGCCGTGTTCCTGGCTGAGCTTCTTCCCCACCACTTTCCCCCTGTCCTTGGAGCCCAGCAAGTCCAGCTGCGCATCCTCTCTGGTGCCCTCGCTGGACACGCGGGAGCTTTGGATGCCACCCCCAGGGAAGCGCTTGGCTTGCTGACCGTCAGGTCTCTGTCGCCATCTTAATATCTCATGGCTGCCCTGAGGAGCAGGCGGGTGAGGCGGGATTGCCTCCGCGGCATGTGGGGGTTAATCTAGAACCTGAGATAAACCTAGAACAAATTGGGTTGCATGTGTTTAAAAGCAATTCGGGTTAGTGTGTTTCTCTGTTGCTGTACAGCTGCGAGTGTTTCACAAAACCCCCAAAATGCACATTGAAGTGTCTTGTCAGACCTTTGCGATGTTAAGGCCGGATTAACTGCAGAGTCAACAGCAACATCTGCATAGGAATGCCTCGGCAAGTCTAGATAGTCTATAAGTACATGTAAATAAATAAAATAAATGTCTAAAGCCAAAACAACCCAAAATGTTTAGGCTAGTGGTGAGTGTTGGAGTGGCGACCCAGGAGATGCCGGTTCTAATCCACATTCAGCCAAGAAGCTCACTGGGTGAATTCAGGCCAGTCTCTGACTCTTGGCCTGGCCTACCTCGCAGGGTTGATGTACAGATAAAATGAAGAGCAGGGAGAGGACATCTGTGCTGCCTTGGGATCCCTGTAAGAAAGGTGGGATATAAATAAACATCAAATAAATGAAAGACAACAGCATGTTTGCCAAGAAAACCGCAGGATCGGACCTGTTTTCAGCCTCTGGCAGGCCCGTCTCTTGGCTCGGCTCTCAGCCCTGTCCTCCGACTTTTCCTCTTCCAGAGCCCAGAGGACCGGGAACACAGCTTGCTCATGGCCGTGGGCAGCGGGCTGCGGCCAGACGTCTGGCGCGAGTTCCTGCGCCGCTTTGGGGACGTGCGAATCGTGGAGACCTACGGCATGACGGAAGGCAACATCAGCTTCTTCAACTACACCGGCACTGTGGGCGCCGTGGGGCGCGCCTCTTGGCTGTACAAGGTGAGGGCCCCGGAACCGCAGGGTAAGTTTGGAGGATGACCGGGGCGGCCTGGCCTTCCATGCTGCATCCGAATTCAGGAGCTGGCCACGAGGGATCTGGCCTTCGGGGAGGCAGCGGGCAGAAGGAAAGGTGCAAAACTCTGCCCTGAAGCGTGTGGAAGAACAGGCTGCAACTCAGTAGAATCAATCTTTAACCCTGACACTCGGGCTTCATTTCCCCAAAACGCCATTTAATGGTGTGTTATTTTATCACACTCCGCCGCCAGAAAAAGGTGCCCAGAACAGCTGCGGAATAAGCTGTTAAAGGAGGCAGGCTTTTGGTGTTAAAGACACGGCACACAAGAAAATAGGGCGGGCAAGGATGAGGAAACAGCTAAGAGAGTCTTTCAGCAAACTTGGTGGGACGCCCTTCCCTTCCCGTGCAGCTCAACTGAATGCTTATTTGGTGTTTTCCGCAGCTCTTCAGTCCTTTCGAGCTGATTCGGTACGATCCACTCCAAGGGGCTCCGCTGAGGGACGGGTCTGGCCGGTGCCAGCGCGTGGGGCCAGGTGAGCAAGACAGGTGCCTTGGGCGGTGATTGGGTGTTCTTTGAGGTCTGGTAAATCTGCCACGGTAGAATCCAGTTTGCTGAGGCGTGTTCCGCAAGCAATCGTAGCGACTTCAGTAGATGGCCCATGTAACCTGAGGGTGAAAATTTGTACTGAGGTTCTGCTCTGTTAGATTTGTCCTTCAACACGCTCATGTACATCTTCAAGAGGGTTCGTATTTTACCTCTGACCAAGGCTGCCTCCATCGGTATTTTTCTTGGCAAGGTTTCAGTGATGCTGTATAAATTATCTTTATGGTGTGGCACTTGTAGTCTAGTTTTTATTTTGCTTTGGACATTCTGAATCTCTGTCCCTCCTGTCCTGTCCCATCCCCACCCTCCACCTGGCTCGGGTTTTGCAAATCTGTGAGTCCTTGTCTTTTCCACAGGGGAGCCAGGGCTTCTCATCGCGCCGGTGACACCAAAGATGCCTTTCTTAGGATACGCTGGAGGACCTGAGCTGTCAGAGTCCAAACTCCTGCGTGGCGTCTTCACTGAAGGGGACACCTATTTCAACACGGGCGATTTGATGATGCAGGACAGCCAAGGTTTCGTCAGTTTCTGGGATCGCATTGGCGACACCTTCCGGTACGTTTCCATCTCCACTATGTACGGTTGGAGCCCCCTGATGCTCGAAGTCGGGCCGTGCAACTTGTTTTGGTTCATTAGCAAAGAACATAGGTCTCTGCCCACAGTGAGCTTACAGTCTTAAAACTGGCAGATGACCCAGAAAGAAGCAGCTATGGGAAAGATGTGCAGGGCCCTTTCTGGGCCCTTCAGGCTGGTTGAGGGAGGAGCTAGAGCATGGCCTTCAGGATGATGGAGTTTGGGGTTTTGGATTGACCTGGGAAAGGCCCCAGAAGCCTTGTAACATGACTCGCCCCCATCTGGTTGGAATGCTAGATGTTCTTTCTTTCTGCCGCCAGCTTGCTCCCGGTGCCCTCTTTGCCTCAGTTTCCCCCCCTCTGCTTTGGTAGTCTTGATTCCATCCTTTCTTCTTTCTTTCCCACCCTGGTCTGCTTTGCTGCCTTCTGGTTTCTATTCCAAACTGGCAATTGTCCAGCCCTCGGTTTCCACCCCAAACTTCCAGTCCGTGAACTTAAAATGTCTCTGGAAAACAGTTGCAGCTCCCTTGGAATCAAAGTGCTGCCCTCGTGTGGCCAGACTTCGAAAAAACAGCTTTTATTCACAAAAATATAAATATGTCCACAAGGGGGCACACTTCACCAAAGAAAGGCTTCTCCGAGACTGGTTTTTTTTTTTTTTTACGGGATATGCAAGAATTTCATTGATTGAACATTTGCAGTCCCACATGATAACAGGGTGGGTGTGGGTGGGTGGGTGTGTGTGTGTGTGTGTGTGTGTATATATTTTAAAGTGGTTGCACATTCCTGAGGTTCCAGTTGGGTTTGGAAAAAAAAAAAGCGTTTTTTTGAAGAATGTGCCCCAAAATATTGCAGGAATTTGTTTAGTGCTAATGTTGTCCATCTTATTTATAAATGCTCTGGAATTAGGAGTGAACAGTGAAGTGCCCGAGTTTGCTGATGACAGCACACTGTTTAGAGTGATTAAAAGAGTTTAATTGTGGTGTCATTTTGGTTGGAGTTTAGATGGAAAATTAATTTTAAAAAATTAAAATTCAAAAGGGGAGCGTCAAAGGGATCTCTCCAAGCTGGGAGAACGGCCATCAAAATGGAAAGTGCAATTCAGTGTAAGCAACTGGAAGGCAGCGCACATGGAAGCAAAACCGGAGCTTCTAATTTTTATTTATTTATTTATTAAAACAGTTTTATGCCGCCCCATTCGCCGAAGCCTCGGGGTGGCTTATAACAATAAATAATTATAATCATAAATTAAAAATGTAAACATTAGAATAAAATACAACCATACAATATAAAATAAGCCGCCCCTAATATAAGTTGATGGAATTTGAGGTACTGGTAAGTGACCAAGAAAGAGATCTTGGGCTTATGGTAGACAGGTTAATGGAAGTGTCAAACTCAACTGCTGTGAAAAAGACAAAGTCTGTGTTAGGCATAATTAAAAAAGAAATTTAAATAAACCTACTAAGCTAATAATTCCAAATTTACAGTATGGCTGCACTTGGGATAATTTGTACAGTCGCTGCACCTAAAATGGATGTTACAGAGGTGGAAAAAGGGCAGGAAAGGTTACAATATCCAGGACTGCTTAGCTTAGAAAAAGACGAATAAGGGGAAGCATCGTAAAGGTGTGTGCATTGGGCAGATTTGTGGAGAAGGCTCTCCATCCAGGATGCGAGGCGTGTGCCTATGTGCACCAGTTGCTGGGGAACATGGAACACAGGGTGCTGCGGCACTCCCTCCCTGCTTGTGGGAACCTGTGGGCAACTGGCTGGCCACCATGTGAACAGGAACCGCGGCTCGACCGACCGTCGTCCGATCCAGCCAGGCTCTTCTGACGCTCTCTCTCTTCTCTGCGGTGGCGCCCCGATAGTGGAACACGCTCCCCAGAGAGGTCTGCCTGGCGCCAACGCTTCTTTCCTTTCAGTGTCAGATGAAACCTTTTTTTTTTAATAAGTTTTATTCTAAATAAACCTAATACAAAGAAAAACAAAAAACAACATCAGTCATCGGAAACCTCAGACCTACTGGGTCAGTCCCCCACATTTTTTTCTTTTTATGCTAAACTTATGAACATATTTAAATCTATGTGAAGCCCCGTTTCTCTAGCCAGTAATAAAGAGTCCCAAGTTTGATAGAAGTCAGTATCTTCTTTCTCTTTCAGTGACAAAGTCAATCTGTCCATTTCTGCACAGTCCAGAATCTTTTTTAAAATCAGTTCGTCAGTGGGTGATTCTTCACTCTTCCTGTGTTGGGCAAATGCAATCCTTGCCGTAGTAATTACATGTAAAGCCAAGTACATTTCTTGTTTACTAATAGCATCAGGTATAATGCCTCATAAAGGCGAAACCCTTTTATTCTCCCACTATTTTAATTGTTCCCCCGTTTTATTTAGTGGTTTTATATTTTCACATCAGATGCCGAGCAACTGCTGCTCTTATTTCTGTTTTTATTTTTTTGTGTTAGTCTGTCGTCAACCGTCCCAAGACGTCTGTGATGGGACGGTTAAATGAATAAGTTCCCATGCTTTGTGAGTGCTGGGGGGGAACCCGCGCGCCTTCAGAAAACGCGCACCAAACCGCACCGAAAGAGGAACCTGTGGCCGCCCCACTTACCACATTTCCAACCTCTCCCACCAGGTGGAAGGGCGAGAACGTCGCCACGATGGAAGTGAGCGAGGTCCTGGGCAGCCTGGAGGGGCTCCAGGATGTCACCGTCTACGGCGTCACGGTGCCAGGTACGCCGCGGTGCGATGGGGGGACGAAGGCTGGCTGGCGGGGAGATGAGCGAGGACCCGCGCGTCTCGGCCTGAGCTCCAGTGATCCCCTGAGAGCTCAAGCCCATCCAGGGGGGCTTCATCTTCTCTTTGCCCTCCCCACCCTCTCCTAGGGCACGAGGGCCGGGCGGGCATGGCCACCATGGTGCTGCAGCCGGGATGGGAGTTCGACGGAGCGCAGGTCTACACGCACGTGGCAGAGCTCCTGCCGCCATATTCCCGGCCACGCTTCCTGCGCATTCAGGTACCGTGTTTCCTCCCAGGAAAACGGAGTGGGGGGGGGGGCCCTCCGAGGTCCCCTGCTGAGAGAGTCTTCTTCACACTGGTCAGCCCAGAAGAGCCGCAGGGCTGCCTTCTTCCTGCATCCCCACACCACCCCGCTGCGGCCCTTGGCCTGTATCACAGAGCGTTGCCCACTCGGTGTGGCAGCGGCCTCCCGTAATGCCTCCTATCACTTCCCCACCAGGACCGCCTGGAGCTGACGGAGACCTTCAAACAGAAGAAGGTGCGCCTGGCAGCTGAAGGTTTCGACCCCACACAGATAACGGACCCTCTCTTCTTCTTGGATGCTGCCGCCGAGACCTACGTGCCTCTGACCCACCACATCTGGGAAGGGATAGCCGCCGGCGACATCCGGCTATAGCGCCCGCGTGCCTTTGTCACTAGCGCCTGGCTCCCAGCAGGCCCTGCTCTGGGTTGCCGTGAGTGGTGCTTGCTGGGAGAGCCCGGTGTCTGTGTGTCCGCCTCGAAGGCTGGCGCGATCCGCTTTTCCCAGCACGCTTTCCGTCCCCTCCCTCCGAAGGCGGGCTCTGGCTAGATGTTGTGTCTGGTCTTTCCCGTGGGGCCCACTTTCCTGGGGCCATGCCCTCCTCCGCAGCAGTGTGGGTCAGACTTTGTGGTCTGTGCAGATCGACAAATGCTCTGAGCGTCGCTCAATGGATTCTGTGTAGGAACTGCTGAAATTTGGCTGAGTGCAGGACCCAGCTGTGGGCCACATCTGGCCTTCCTCGGCTTCCCCGGCCAGGTCCCTTCCTCCCAGCCAGGATTAGGTGGCTTCCCATCCACTCCCCCCATTCTGAAAGCTTGAACTGCCTTCCCTGTGGGCAAAAATAGGCTGGTACTTTTAATCCCAGTCCTTAATCCCTTTACTGGTCCTTGCCCGGCCTCCAAGAGCGTCTCTGAAAGGAAATTGGGTTCTGCGGCCCTGGGACTCGCTGAAGGAATGAACACCCTCTTGGTGTTCTGACCATTGGCCATGCTGGCCGGGGCTGATGGGGCTTGAGGTCCAAAACGGCAGCGAGAGCAGCATAGCAGTTAAAATGGTGAGCGGTGAGCAAGGGAGCTTTCCCTCCTGCCTCCCAGCCGCCCACCCGTTATCTGCAGCATCGTTGCCCAAGGCCGGGGCTGATGGAGACCGTAGTCCTGGCACATCTGACGCACGCCAGGCTGGGCAAGGCTGGTGCTCAGAAGAGAGTTGCGACACTGTCCTACCTTGTAAGACTGGTTTTGGAAGCAGGAACGGAAGGGAAGGAGGTGCTGACCGGAACCGGGAGATGTGGGTGTGTCTCTTTTTGTACTCTTTGGTATCCAATAAAGTCCCCTTTTTTAGCCACCTGACTGTGGTCCTCATTGTGCCCAAAGCGGCAGCAAGGTTTTGGCTTACCTCCCCCTGCTCTGCCGCGAAGCAGCCAAGCCGTCCAGAATCCCCGGCCGACGGCAGGGGTGGCGGGAAACGGCTCGTGCCGGCGTGCCGCTTGGGTCCCTTCTTCCGCGGCGACCGGGCAGACTCCTCCAGGGACGCGAGGCGGGGGACGCTGAGGGCCCGTCCTGGCCTGGCTCTCCGCGGGAGGCTGAGTCAGGAATGCTGGAGCGGTTGGGCCTGGGGAAGCGTCCCGGGGCTGCAGGGGACCCTGGCCCAGAGGCCGTCCTCCGCAGGCCTCGTCCCTCGCCAGCGTGGTCGGCAGCCGCTTGTGTCCCTCGTCCTCCCGCTCCCGGCATCTGCCTCTCGGAGAAGAGGGGGAGCACAGACAGCAGCCTTCTCTTCCTCCGCCCTCCGTCCCCCTGGTCTGGGCAGGTGAGCAAGCAGGCCGCCACGAGGAAGAGGAGGAAGGGCAGGCCGAGGGGCCCCTCTGAGCCACACTGGAGAGGCGGTGTGGCGTCGTGGTGAAGAGCCTGGGACTGGGACGCAGGCGATCCGGGTTCGAGTCCCCGCTCGGCCATGGAGCCCGCTGGGTGGCTTTGGGCCAGTCACAGCCTCTCGGCTCAACCTACCTCGCAGGGTTGTTGCTGTGGGGATAAGATGGAGGAGGAGGAGATGTCAGCTGCCTTGAGCCCTTTGTAGGAAAAAGGCAGGATCTAAATCGGAAAATAAAATAAAATAAATAAATCAGCTCCGGCTGGGACAGGGCCTTTGGCGGGAGCCCGGCCTTGCATTCCCGCAGCAGCACCCCTGCCCTGCCCCATCACTGGTCGCTGCTGCTCGGAAGCCAGCCCTGGCAGGCGAGGGTCCCTTCCTGCCTCGGCTGAGCCGGCCCCTCTGACCCCCTCCTCCTTCCAGCCCTGGGGAGCCCAGGCGAGACGCGAAGGCAGCGGCCCTCCTCGGGACCAGTGTCAAGGGAGGGCGTGCTCAGGGCCCCCCACAACCCAGTCCTCTCTACCGGCCTCTCGCTCGGGTTCAGGCAGTGGGGCCGGCGGGAAGCGGGAAGCGAAGGTGCAGCTGGTGGCCATGGTGGGGGGGGGCACTGGGTCTCTGCTGGCTCCCTGAGTAGCCACGGCCCTTAATCACATGTGCCCCCTAGGACAGGGCGCACGCATCCAGCTCCTCTGCAGAGCACTGAGCGCCACTCGGCAGCCTGCTCTTTGTTTTCAGCCGTAACTGGGGGGAGGAGGAGCGGACGAAGATGCAGGGCGCATCCGTCCGAATTGCAGCCCTCCTCTCCAGGGACCCAGCCCGGTGCGTGTTCGGCCACCCGCCATCCCAGGGTGACCCTGCCACTTCGGGCGTCTGCGGCAGGCCGGGAAGCATGCGGCTGCTTCTGCCTGAATATGCACAGGATTCCTCCCATGGAGATGCAAGAAACTCTGCCTTTTTAAACCTTTCCACCTCTCCCCAACCACAGGAAAAATGGGACTCCAAGTGTGTGGGGCAGGAGCAGGAGGTGTGGGAGGGCAGGCGCTGCGGGTTTGAGGGAGGGGGTCTTGGCAAGGCAAACCTGAGGGTTTCAACACTGATGGTTCCGGAGGGTTAGTTGCTTCCTCATTGCCCTTCAGTTTATTCTTGGGTCAAGGGGTGAATGCATTCCATCGATCCGCTTCCTGATCACCGTCGAGGCACCCAGTCGCTGTCTGCATTTCCCTTCTTTTTCTAAGCTGCTCCCAGTGCTGGGGACGGGGGTCATCTTTTTCTTCCATTCAGCCAAAGCTCTCCGGGCTGTTCACAGAAAACCTACATCACATGGCAAGATGCAGTGGAAATGCTTAAAAATTTCAACCAACCATATAGGATGTTTCTTTAGCAAGCCCTGTTGTCAGTCTGGCGCCCCGCATCTTGCGCAAGCGGAAGCGTCTCCCACCATCTTCTGAGCCATTTGGCGGGCATCGCCGCCTCGGGAACTGGCAGAGTAGGAAACCGAGCTTTTCCTCTCCAGACAGGGACAGTGGCTGGCCCCCCAGCCAAAGCTGGGCCACGCCACCCCACTGAGCCTCAAGGAGAGCCCCCAAGCGGCCCCCCTGCCCCTTCAGGCGAGTGGAGCGCCTTCCCGCCATCCGTAGATGCCCCTTGCAGCTTAGCTGCCCTTTGCTGCACCCACAGTGTGAAGGAGAGGCTCGGCTCGGCTCGGCTCTGCTGCAGAGCGCTGCCGGCGCTTTGGCTCGCACGGGGCTCTGCCGGCTGCTCGCACAGAGCCGGGCTGCTCCTGCCGTGTGCGAGCAGCGTCTGGTCTGCAATTCCCGTCAGCCCAACACCGCAGCCGGTGCTGAGGCGAGTTGGGGTCCTCCCAGACCTGGGCAGACCGCCAGTGACCCACGTCATGCCCCCTCCCGGCAGGCATGAGGTCGAGTTTATCGCGAGGCAAACCCAGGGCACTGACGTTTATCGCCAGCTAAAATCTGGGCCTTGCTTTCCCTCCCTCCCATTCCAGACTTTCCGCGTCTCAAAAGGTGTCCCGGGCTACCGATTTGCACCAAGCTTCTGCTTTCGGGGAATTCTGGGAGGGCTGCAGACCTTTCTGGAAGGGGGCACCCCATGCCCCCGTTTCTAGTGAGAAGCTTACAACAGACACCCTGTCAAAATCTGATTTTTGGGGTTTCGGGGGCTGTACCTGTAACCGAGGTTCAAACAGAGTCTCAAAATGCAGTTTTCCTGGAAGTTGGGGAAACGGCCGTGTCATTTCAGAAATCAACCTGCCTAAAGCTGTTCTGACTCACAGTAACCCACAGTGCTTAATTTTAAATTATGAATAAGAACAGGCAATTCTGGAGTATAAATTTGCATTAGATCCCCACCGCCCTTCTTGGAGTCTTGCCGCACCGTCCCAGAGGCAATAAAATGGCACTTTGCCCATTCTCAGGCCCTGTTCTGGCTCGACATTTTTCAGGACTGAGTCCTGACCTTGAGGAAGAACGCTGGGGGGCAGGCCTAATTTAAGTCCTTCCCCCCCACTCTGGGGGTCTGTGCTCCTCTCCATTTTAAACATAGCTCTTTTCATCTGGAACGATTTGGAGACGGGGCAAAGCTGCCAAATGCAAATTAAAATCTGCTGGGAGCTGCAGAGGTTTTGCTACAGTGAGGTCCTCACGCACGTAGGGTGTTGTGGAGTCACAAGTCCACACCCACACACTCACACTGCATTTCGAGGGCTTGCTTTGCCTGAGCAACTGTTTGGGGTGATGGGCGCCGTCTTCTCCCGCCGCATCTTTATTCATGAGCCCTAATCCTCCTGTGCGAGGTCTGAGGGAGGCGAAGGGCAACGCCAACCCCACTCACTCACCCAGGAAAGCTGATGCATACATCCCATAATTCAACTATATTTTTTGCAAGAGTTTGGCTTTGTTGCATGCACCTACGCCTGTGAATCTCGGATGAGTGAGGAAAGGGATGAGTGAGCTTTACTGAATCAAAGGGATCCCACTTTTATCCAACAGCCTTTTAAACTATTTGTCCTGCAACCTTTATAGGCGCTTGAATAGGGAGTGAAAAGAAGAAAATGGATCCCTTTTAAAGACAGCAAAGCCAGGCAATGATGCAGGCATGCGAGGCCCCGTCTAGATTTCAGCGAGGGGGGCATGGACCAAGATTCAAGCTGATCAGATGGATGGATAGATGATTCCCTTACAATTAAATTACCAAAACTGTATGCTCCAAGAGCATTTCTTACAGCTCCCTTAGGAAATACTTCCTAATTATAATACTGAGCCATCAAACAGCTTATTTTTTATTTTTCAGAGGGGTTTGTGAATGTTTTGTAGTGGTTAGAACTGCCTTCCTAGTCTGTTCCTTGACTCTATGGAACTGCAATGACCATCATGCACAGCTAGTATGACTACACTCGCTGGGGAATACTGGAAATCGTATTCTAACCCCACTGGGACCAGAGATCTAGGTTTTGCATTGCCTTTTGTTCAGCCACGAAACTCTGTACGTACCTTTGGGCCAGTCGGTGTCCCCTGGCCCTGGACTACCTCACAGGACTGTTGTGAAGCAAGTAGGAAGGAGAAACCAAGCTTCTTGGAGGAAGGGTGTCATTCTGCAAATGAAAACAACAGAAAGTGTTACTCTCACGGTTTGGCGCGGCTGGCTTAGCAGCCTGGTTTTCCAGTGATCCCGAAATATGGGTATTCCAGGGAATTCATGATCCTGAAAAACGGATGAAGGGAGAAAGAAGCATCGCCCCCAAATCACCCCCCCAGCAAAGTGCAGCGTTGGGGTGCAGGCAGAAAAATACGGCTCTTTTTTTTGGCCTTCTCTTGGCAATTGTCCCCTTTCCAGACTCCCCTCCCTCTTTCCCTCACCTCTGCCATAAAAAGGGGCCATGGCTCCTCGCCCCATTGTGAGCAAACAATAGGGCCAGCAGCGTGTGTGAAAGTGACACCATGAATGAGGCTGGGAGGGCGGCAGGGAAGGGGTAGGCCCGTCGCCCGGGGTAACCGCAGGGGCTCTAAGTGCAGCTAATAGGATAAGAGGGGTTGAAAGGGAGAGCCGAGCCGGGACGGGTCCCGTGTGGGGGTGGCGTGGCTGCCTCGCGGGCGACAGGAGCACTCGGGGGTCCCGCATTCCCGGCCTTTGTCCGCCCAGCCAGGCCCAGAGCTGTGCACGAGGGGGCGGAAGGTTCCGGCACAGAGAGCTGGGGGGCCATGGGCCTGCTGCAGAGTGTGGAAAGCGCCCATGCACCGGGTCCTTCAGGACCTGGGACAGCGCCCAGGGCGGGTGGCACGCTTGTCCTCACACTGCAGGGCCCCCTCCAGCGAGCACCCCGGCAGCGCGTGCCCTCTGGGGCGTGTGGAGGCTGAGGCCAGCGCTCCTTGGTGTTTGCATTTGCAGACCGTACGGCATCCGGCTTGAGCCGGCGTCACCGGCTCCTGGTTTGCTTCCAGGCCTGAATCCAGGCGCAAGTCCTTAGCTAGAAAGGCCCGTGCAACTTGCTTGTGGCCAGAGCATCAGGAAACCTACCACTCCCATGCCGGCCTGTCAGAAGTTGATGCTCTTCAGGGCTCAAGAGCGGCCAGGTGGCTTCAGGCGAGGGACGGGGCAGCTTTGGTGGTGGCACCCCAGCCGTGGAGCATGCTAAGGAAGTCAGATGGGAAGCCTAGGTTTTGGTAGGCCATAAAGACGGGCTTTTGGCAGGTTTGAAATGGTAGCACACCCCCTCTGGACTTTTAAAGAGGGGTTCTGATGTGATCGTTTTGCTCTCAGATGGCCTTTAAAGTTGTCCATTGTAAATGGACGGATATCAAGTTGTACCCTGCCAGTAAGACGTTTCACATCTCTTCACCTCAAATGCTTTTTTGGTGTAATTTCTGTGCTGTGAAAGGGATTCTTCTCTGAATTTCAGATTCTCTTTCTTTCAGAGCAAAAATTATAGTCCTCATGAAAATGTTGTGAAAATTTGAAAATATAACCTATGTTATTGCTTTCTTTTTGTTTTTGTTTTTTGGGGGGAGGGTTCCTTCTGTAACACAGAAGCGGTTACACTATCAATAATAACTTAATTTCTATACTGCTTCTTGCCAAAGCTCTCCATCAGGACTTGTAACAAGAAAATCTGTACCACACAAGCTTAATTTGTAACCGGCTCAGATAAAACAAATCAACAAACAATCCAGTGATAGGCAAACATTTAAGACCACTTTGTATCCCAAATAGCTTTTAGGGCCTTTACATGCCAGTTCCTTAGATCAGCTAAAGACTCACAACTAACCAAACTTTTCTGGCATAATCCATTACAGTTTTCGGATGGGCGTACTGCATGTTCTAGGAAGTTAGCAGTAGTGCTATCCAAAAACTGCTTTATTTAAGGCATCTTGCACAGGATGCAAGCTGACTGAGCACCATGCTTGGGTAGTCAAGTTTCTAGTCCTCATGGAAATGGCAGAAAAACCTTGCAAGTGAGTGCAATATCTGCAAGCATTGGGAGATAATTTCCCCAGACAATAAACTTTGTTTCTCCTTGGCTTTAGGATGAGGTTCACAATGACGAGGACGAAAATTTCACTGTCAAGACCATCAGGAAGGGCACTGGGGCCATCCTCTTGTTGGCCTGGTGAGATTTCCTCGAGATGCCGGTCAGATTTGCAAGCCAGGAGCTCTCTCCTCCAATATGAAGTCCCAGCGAAAGGGCCGTGTGGCGAGAGTCACCGGACACATCAATGCTTCCCCAGGGGGGTGGAGGTTGGGGAGGGGTGCGGGCAGAGCGAGCGAGCGGCCGGCCTCTCATCTTTATGCTGAGCTCTAATTGAGCCGCCTTCTCTCCAGCTGCCTTTCACACCCAGGCTCCCCCCACCTCCCTGCACCCCAGCCCAATTGTATCAGTGTCTCTGGCAGTCGAAGAGGGCAAACAATGAGCATCAGAAGCCATCCCATGGTCCCCGTCCGACAGAACCTGCATGCGAGGCCAGCGGCCAGCGATCCCAGGGCCAAGCGGAACTGAGGGGGGCGCGAAATTGGCAGGGAGCGTATAAACAGAAGGGGGGGGGCAGTCTTACAGCATAGTGCAAAAAGTTTAGGCCAAAGAAGAGCATATATATTTATCGGGGGCGGGGGGTGTCCTTGTGGAATCCGAAGAGCCCCCGTTTTGCCCCTGTGGAATTATCTGCGCACCGTCCCGCTTCTTAAACATCCAGCGGGAACTTTTTGGTGTGCAAGAGGGGCACTTGTCTGTGTTTTCGCTTTTGTTTTAAACACTGGGTGGATTTTGAATGCTTTTGTCCACCGGCCTGTTAAATCCGGAGGAATGTCACTGTGGAACTTCTGGCTGGTCCTAGGGCTTGTGCTGCAAGGTTGGGGTAAGTGATGTTTTCAAACAGACAAACGAGGCTTCTAATTTCTTCTTCCTGTACTGGGAGCAGTTGGTGTGTCTTCCTCTCTGTCTAGCATCTGTCCATCTGTGTGCGCCTTTCTGTCGATGTTTCTGATCGCTGTTTTGCCTTCATGGGAGGCGGGGGGTGCGATGAGACCTCTGCGAGATTTGGGAAGGGGCAGAGAGAAATCACGGACAGAGGGTGGAAGCTCTATCCACGGCAGAGATTTACGAGGATCCCCAGTTCTTCCAATTCCGCTTCCTTGCTCCGAACGTCCGATCTCAAAGCACTTTTGGGCTCAGTTCTTCCTCTGCACTGGGCAATGTCGAATCGCGAAAACTTGCACTCTCCGTCTGCGTGCTGCTGAAGTCAGGTGTGGGGTTGAAATGTCGGTTCCTGTGGCAGGCGGTTTGTGAAGTTGTAGCTAGGTGTGTTCCTTTTTGACTGGGGGAGATGGGCTATTTAATTGGAGTGGGATGGAGATGGGAGAGGGTTTAGAGTGAAAGGTGTAATACATTCCTCTTTTCTTCTCTTAATTTTTATTTTCAATTGGCAAACCAACTCAAAGCTAAGGGGGCTGCATGAGCTAAACCCACATACATGTTTTAGAAAGATACCATCCTAAGCATCCTTTTATAGGAATTGATTCCAAAGGACAAAATGAAATGACGACAAGTTGACAACCCAGTAAATGCAGGGATGTGTTTCTCGCTTCAAATAAAATTGTGAAATATAAGTAGTGGGGAGTCTTTGTGGAGGGGGTAGGGTTACCTTTGCTGCTGCCCCTCAGGTTGCCGATAAGCATCCAAGGATGACTTTCAGGTGATCCACAATCCTCGAAGAGAACAATTCCATGTCGAGTTTGGGGCTATAGGACTGTGAAAGCAGCAATGCATTGTGTTGTATTGTTTGCAGCCTGAATGTGGATGTTACGTGTGTGCAGCAGGCACACTTCTCTCACTGCGCCGAAAATGTTGCACTCCTGGTTCGGGTTGTGTGCGTTCTTTTCACCACAGTGGCTTAACTGTTCCAACAACGGGGGTATGAAGTTCTCATCTGCTGACTTGCTTAAACTCCAGGGTATTGCAGTCTAATGCATAAGCATCACGTTTCTGAGTCTGAACTGGATTCGGTATTTATATACTGGGAGAAACATGAGGTTGAAAGCAGATCTCTCAGGACTCCTGCGTTTATTATTCATAGATGAGAGGGCATCGAGAGGCAAAATTCCCTTTTATTTGCCTGATGGAGGAGAAAGTTTACAGATCTTGAACCTAGTATGTTTGCTTGTGTACCATGGTGCTTTTGTGCTTGTTTCTCTTAAGACAATCAAGACCACTCCGTTTGTGCTTCTCTCCAGGAAACAATCCAGGAAAAATGGATTTTTTTTTCTATTCTAAACCCTCGTGTGTTGGTTGTTTGCCCCCGTAACTCTTCCAGCCATCTTGAAATCGCAATGGATTTGAACGAGGATAGATCATTCATTTGGCATGGCTATAGTTTTCTTCCAAAAGGCTGTTTTCTTCTGCGTCCTATTGGCATTTAGGAATGAATTGCCCTTCAGATGAATTGGAACATAACTCGGCCTGCTACTGTGGATTGAGAGTGGCAAAATGTTATGAGAACTGTGCTTATAAATGGAAGCTGCCATACTTAAAAACACATACAATTAAACCATTAAACACAACAACTCAAATTGCCATGCCGGAATTCTGAAACTCCCTGTGTTTATGTGAAGCCTGAAGTCTGTTACCTGTGACTTTGTCCTACTAAAATTAAACCCTTTAATGCATAAAAGGATTAAATCCTTGCTTTCCAAAACAGAGGAAAATGTTGGGTGGAAAGCACAAGACAATTATCCGAAATAAGGCATTGTCATTATTTTTTCTGTGAGAGAAACACGACAACCTTTTGGAGTTGGCAAAAGAACCAGGACAGCCCTCTGAGTGGGATGGTGTGAACTGGTGTCCTGCAACAGCAGGGGGTGGACTGGATGGCCTTCAGGGCCCCTTCCAACTCTGCTATTCTATGATTCTATGATTTGATTCCTAGCCCAAGCCCTTGAGTAGCCAGATGCGGTAGTAAGATGAAAGTGTGGTTGACTTTATTTACTGCATCTCAGGTTGCAAAAAGCTATTGGAAGTTGGCACCCCCTGAAGTTTAGTGAAGTTAAATGAGTTGTCATGTTCCTTTGCCACAGCTAAACAGACTCGAGCAAGTTTGGTGTCTTAATATCCTTACAAGCTTGTTGCAGTTGGATCTTATGAATCTGATTTTAGAGGCTGATTTCTGCAACTGGAAAGAAGTGGCAAGACTTCAACAAAAATCTGGTTGGAAGCTAGAGATATCTTTCCTATAGAAGGTGTAGTCGGGTGTGGAAGTTCGGTACCTTCTTTTGCAGGAAGGTTTTTCAGGGCCTGTGTGCTGGAATCAAGAAGAGACGAAGATGCGTCTTAAAGATCTCGTGTGTGTTGGGCCGCCTGCCTGTTTCCCCCCCCTGTGAATGCTTATGGCAAAGAGAAATGATGAAAAGATGCAGCTTTGGAGGTAGAAGGAATTGAGTCAATTTGGCATGGGAGGGAAATGTCTAAGTTCTGTCAGATCAGAGAGGCAGAGATTGATTTCAAGGTCCTTGTGGGTTCAAATTCCAAAGCAAGCCTCTACCCAATCTTTTTTTAAAACCAAAAATACATCAGCTGCACCAGAATTTGATGCCAAACGAACACGTGGCTGATAGAACTATTCCAGGCTGGTGGTGGGTTTATAAATGGCTTCTTTTTAAGTTTTGGCAAATTACTGTTCTGAAAATCTAAAGAGTGTGTAAAGGGATATTGTGTATATGTGTATGAATTCTCCCTTTAAGAAGAAACTCTGTGTATGTTTAGAAGACTGGCTAGGAGATGCTGGGAACCATGCAGGTTTTTCCTTCCAAACATGCATGCAGTTGTGCCCTTAAGTAAACCAGTGAAATAAGTAAGAGGGTTTTGGCCCCTCTTAAAACCACCTGTTTCCAGCCCCCAAGCATGGCCCACGGCATGCAAGATGGAGTCCCCTGAGCGGCCTTGCGGGACCTTTCTCCCAGACTTTCTGAGTGGGGCCTCTGGGCGATTTTATGGGCCAGCACCATCAAGAAGAGAGTTCTTGTAGGACTCCGAAGGCTCTCTGCTTGAAGTTTTCTGTGGAATTGGTGTGGTACTTGGGAAGATGGATCAGTGAGACCTTCAGGTGGATTGGTTCATGTTTGGGTCCCTTGTTTCAGAGAAAGTTTTGGGGTATGCCCGAGGCCTGGATTGTTTTGCTTCTGTTTACGGCTGCTGGAAATACAATGGAATAAGGGGAGAATGCAAACTTTCTTTAGCCCAGGTTCTTTTCTGAACTTTTGATGCAAAGCTGTAGTTTGCTGTCCGCCATTTTGCTTTTGGGGGCAACCCCCATTTGTGTAAAAGGTAGTGGCTCTCTCACTGCACAAGCATCTTGTGCCTTTAGACACTAACAGAAGGGGAATTAAGAGAGGCTGGAGACTAAAAGAAGGATTGCTGCTTGCAGTATGTCCTTGCACCCCACTTTTGCCTCTGGTTAAATGGGAATAGTAGGCTTTTGAAGGAACACAAGAAGCCTACAGAACCTGTTTATCAGAGGAAAAAATGGAATGCACACACACACATACACCACGGGCCGCACCCGTTCCCCCAACAGTGCCTTCATCTCGTTCGTGTGTGCGTGCGTGTGTGTGTGTGTACACTTTCCAGCCCTGGTGTGGCAATATTGCTTCGATGAGGCTAGGAGGCTATTTACGCTGCCTCGGTCCCCATCTCTCATGGAGGCAGGAACGGAGGAATAGCGTAGCTTTTCCCTTTGATTCGCTAACGGGGTCCATGCTTAGTTCTCAGGGGGATCCAATTTATGCCCAGTCCGCATGTTCCTCAGGAGGACGAAGGCTTGTCACGGGCCAGACCCTCTTTGCAAACGGCCGGCCCCGATTCCAAGTCCAAAGACAAAGGGCAGCCGTGGAATGGGGGGACGGAGTCTGGGGGTTATCGTAACCTCTCTGGCCCAGCCCGGGGGCAGCGAGTGCGATGGGGCAGGCAGGAACCCATGATAGATGGGGAAAGCCATGGGAAACTCACCCCGAGAGCGTCACGTGGGCCGGGCAGATGGGCCATGGTGGAGGCCGTGGGCATTGTGCTGGGGACGGGACAATGCCGGCCGCCCAGCCCCTTCTGACCCGGGCATTGTTCGTCCGCCCGGCCCCCCCGCAAAGCCCCTCCGCAGCCCACGGCGGGCCCCGCTCGCCCGCCTGCAGTTGCTAGGGCCGGCCTCAATGGCGGCATCCATCAAGATGTCAGAGGCCGGCGGGGGAAGCCCCGTCCCGCACCCCCCCACCTCCTCACGGCGGAGGCCATTGTCACGCCCGAGTTTAACTCTGTGGCGGCGGCCCGTGGCTTCTCGGGGGGATTAAGGCATCTCCTCCCGCCCCCAAAGGGGCTTCCATCTGTTGGTCTTCTCTGGGGCAGAAGAGGCTGTACAGGGCCCCGCACGGCCGGGGAGCGAGGGAGGGACAGGACCGAGCCCGCCTGGGCCGGCTTGGGAAGCCCGGCTCCCCTCCCGCTGCTTCTCCTTAGCCCTGCTAAGCCGTTCTGGGCAGCGAAGGACATGCCAGGCTTACGGTGCCTTGCTGTGGTCCAGCCACGGCTGCTGCCATGGAGGGTGGCCTTTTATTCATGGATTTATTGAGTGTCTGTCCCATCCCGAAGCCAGAATGGCTCTCAGGGTGGGTTACAAAGTAGGGTCCAGGGGCTCGGGGGTCTAGGGGCTCAGGACGTCCGAGTTCTGGTTCCCCCTTGCCACTAGGTGCTCCTGGGCCAGTCACTGCCTCCCAGCCTAGCCTACCTCACAGGGTTGTTGGTGCAAGGCTAACATGGCGAGAAGAGGGGGACTGTGTTAGCCAGAGCAAACAAGGCGGGGTGTCAACACACCAGCAGTAAATAAGCAATACCAAAGTTAACCTCCCGGGGTGAGAATGGAGCAGAGGCAGCCAGCTGACGAGGGCCAGCAGTGCGATGCCTCGGGGATCTTTTAAAAACGGTCATAACAAAACGATTTGCAGACCACTAGCCACAGTTGTGTGAGGTAACCATACCTGCCTAAAAGTAGGGCTGGCCTGCAGTGAGGTGGGTGAGGCCCCACTGGGGGGGGTGTGTGTTCAAGGACAGGCTGGACGTGCACATGGCCGGCACGTCGTGAGCGGAGCCGGCTGGAGCCGGGGGTCAGACTAGATGGCCCGGGAGGCCCCTTCTGACTCGCCCTGTTTCTATGTTTCTACAATGGCGTAGAATGGACTCCCCAAAAGAACTCCCCAAACCTATATGCAAGAAGGGGGTCCTGTCAGGCTTGGGGGGGGGGTCAAAACCCCTCCAAAAGCCCAGTGGCCTTCCAGTGCTGGTAGACGGAAGGAAAAGGATTGGGGAGGGGAGGAAAAACCGAATGGACAGGGCTGCCAGGACCGAACACCGAACCGCGCTGCGCAACGCGGCAACATTTTCTTGCAGGCCTCACTTGTCTGTTTTGCTTCCCTCAATAGCTGGTGTTGCCCCCCCACCGCCTGGCATACGGAATACACAGGTAGACTGCCTCTGGGCATGGAGGCACCATGGTAAATTATCACGCCTAGTACCATTGGACAGACTGCCTCCTGCTCTTCCTCGCCCCCCCCCCACCATTCATAAATGACCTTCTCTTCAAAGGCTTATGGTTTATCAGTGCCTTGAGTTTTTCCCAGCCTGGTGCCTGGACAGTTCTGCTGCCACTGGGCAATGCATCTGTAATAATCGTTTGCTGTAGGTGGGTTTTTTCCCCATGCATATTTGTTCCTTATTGCAGTGTCTCTTACATTATATTTCCCGTTGATCTTGCAAGAGGCCTTACAAGGGCTTCTGCCCCAAAAGACAGCTTAGAAAAATGCTAACAAAATAAACAGGAAATAATACATTTAAGGACACTGTGTATTTTGGACAGCGGTTGTTATGCGTGCAATCCTGACAGGACTCATCTTGCCTCTTGGCTCCTCTGAAAGTGGAAGTGCACAAGCCCACAAGTTGTGTAATCGTGTGCTTACTGCAGGATTTATTTTTGTCTAAACCCGCGTAGAATTGTGCCCTAGGAAACACAGAAGTGGCTGACATCCCTGCCTGCAGCCAAGGGGTTTGGAAGAATCACAAACCCTGCTCGCTTGAAGGCGACGGTGCTGCTTCTCTGGGGAAGGAAAAGGGAGGTCGATTGCGCGCCGGCAGGTGGATTTGGGGAGGGATGAAAGGCAGCTGGAGAGCGAGTGATGCTTCTGGGTCGGGGGACGCGGGAGCACACCTGCTTTCCGGAGTCGAAATGTGCCTCTTTCTGCCGCGGTGCAGCACCCGTCACCTGGATGCGCGCGGCTGAGCTCCCGCGTGTTGGAGCCCAGTGGCAGTGTGGGGAAGGGGGGAGCCACTGGTGGGCCGCCAGTCCCCCAAGTTGGCACCTCTCGGAGCGGCCTCTTCCAGGGGAGAGGTCAGAGGGCATGTGTGTGGGGAGGGGGGAGGCCGCGGGGGCAGTTTTTGGGCGGTCTGGGAGTAAAGTAGCTCTTGGCAGGGGATGGGGACCCAGCGGGGTGCAGAGCAGTAGCCTCTCTGAAGCTTTTCCAAGTCCCCCACTCAGAAGCCAAGGGGCATTAATTGGCCTTGTTTTCCGTGGCCCTAAACCAATTCTGGCTTGCCTCGTCTCCACTCTGGAGCCTCTTTGGCAGCCACACTTGGCTCTGGGCACAAAAGGAGGGTGGGTACGTGGGTGGGCGGGAAGGGGGCTTGTCCCAGGAATGGCAGGCTGTAGCCGAGACAGGGAGGGCCACCGCCGCCTCCCTGCATGTTGTTCTGGGAAGCTTCCTATTTGTGGGGCTTTTCAAAAAACAGCATTGCTAGTGCTCAGCGCCTCTGTCCTGGTCTTCCTCTCCTTAAATCAGGCGGATTTAATCTAGCCCCCGCAGGAACAGGGGGAGATCAGGGCCTTATCTGGGGACAGGAGAACCCGGCAACCTCCAGGGGCACAGGGCCTGTTGCTCAAGAGGAGAGGGTGCATAGAAGCCCCCTAAGGGGTCTTCCTTGCAAAACGAAGAAAAGGCAAGATATGCATAAATGAAAAATACATAACCACAGGCCGTTAGTTTGTGGCGAGGGCAAAATACACCACCTTGGACAAGATGCCCATGTAGGGACTGGCTCAGCCTATCACAGCAGGGCCTCTACTGGATTTTATAAATTTCCCTGATCCCGGTGACTCTTTTCGACGGTTTCTTTCCTTTTCCAATCCACGCTGCCTCTCCAGCCTGGCTCCCAGGTCTGAAAAACTGCTTGTGATCTCATGCCCAAGGTCCATTTGGGATTCTTCATCTCTCCCTCCCCGTTTCCATTCTAACCTTACAACAGCCCCATGGAGGAGGCCAAGTGGGGAATCGCTGGCTAGCCCAGAGGCGCCCACCGTGCTTCCGGGCCACACGGGACCGGAAGCGTCCCAGGTCCTTGACGCCCAGCCCCTCTGGCCTTCCCAAAGCCTCCTTCCGCTTCTTCCTTCACAGGCCTGGCCCGCCCATCAGAGCTGGCGTTCGTCCTGGAGCCCAGCGACGTGATCGCCGTCCGTGACCGCCCGCTGCTTCTGCACTGCCAGGTGGAGGGCGAGGCGCCGCTCACCATCACCTGGTACCGGAACGGAGCCCCCCTCTCCAACGACAGCCACGCGGCCGTCTTGGCCAACGGCTCCCTGCGCCTGGACAGCGTCCACCGGAGGCCGCGAGGGGGAGGCTCCGCCGACGCAGCTGCCAACGCCAGCGACTCGAGCGCCGGGGAGTACAGCTGCGCTGCCCAGAACCGCTATGGCCTCCTGGTCAGCCGCAGGGCCCGAGTGCAGATAGCCAGTGAGTTTCGCCCTGAGTACGCAGCGCGTTTCTAGAAGGGCACTTGGACAGTAAAGGCGGCTGTGGTGTCCCGGCCACCACAGCCTTCTAAGCCCCTGTCTGTGGCTTCCTTTATGGATTTGGTCCAGTCATCCGTCCATGGATGGCTTGGAATCCTTAGAACGATCTAAAATATGATAAGCAGAAATGAGGAGCAGAATCAAAAGCACAGAATGGGGAGAATAGAAAATGTCCTAACTCAAATCATCCCCTTTTGGAAGGCTTCTGCTGCCTGCTTCAAAGGCATCAGAATTGGGGCTGATGGTAAATTTGGGGGAGTGACTGTGGTGCTGCTGCAGAGAAGGCCCTGCTTGAGTTCCCATCTTCCAAATTGTTTTCAATTGTAGGGCAAAAGGCGGGCATCTCTGGCAATAATAAAAATTTGGGGGCAGGTTCATGTGGAGAACCTAATACCCTAATCCTAAGAGTTTAGAGCTTTATCAGTAAGAACCAGTCTTGAACCGAGTCCAGAAACAAGCCAAGAACCAGGGCAAATGCTGTAAATCCACATAGCAGGGGGCATTCTGGCAACTTGGTTTGCTAAGATAATTTCTGGACCTTCTTTAATGGGTGTCCCCTGTAGAGTCGTACAGGGTATATCCGCTTCCAGGCTTCACAGAACTGTCTACTAGCACCAAGGCTGAACAGGACTGTGCAATGAAGAGTTCTGTGAAAGCGGAAAGCGGACATGCTTCTTCCCTAGCAGAAGCTTAGCAGACTGCCTTCTTCCTCCCTCCTGCTCACACTTGCGGCGTGTGCACAGAGGCACAGGTACCAATGCTAATAGTGAGAACGCTCTCTGAGGGTCCAAATCTATTTGCAGCGTTGTCCAAATTCCACATGCACCCAGAGTCTATGGCGGTCGAAGAAGGAGGTGTCGCCCGTTTCCAGTGCTTCATCCAGGGAGTCCCTGAAGCCTCCATAACGTGGGAGCGGAACCGCACGGCCCTGCAGACCGACGACTACCGGTGAGTGTGGGGGGCACACCGAGGTGGGAGGAGGTGGCATGTTTGCTTACATGGATGTAAAGTTTCAGCCGTGCTCTTCAGCCAGAAATGCTCCCAGGGGGATCAGAAATAAAAGGCAGCCCGGAAGACAGGACACAAAAGGAAATAAGTTGGGAAAGAGGGAAAAGCCAAGCTTAGGAATGAGTTTCTTCATTGCAGAGTTGAGCAAGCCGTGGAATTGCTTTCCCCCCAAAATATTGCATTTTAAAAAATATTTCATTTGTATTTATACATGGGACTAATTGAGACAAGTGTGGGGACATAGATGTGTTTAAAAGGAGACTAGGACTGATTCATGGAGAAGCAGAGAATTTTATCTGTTATAGATGTGAGATTATGTATAATAGCCGATATTTATTTCGAACCTTCCTGGTGAGGCATCCTCTTTATTTGAATACTACATTTGAATACTGCCTGACAGCCCATTGGGCTCCCTGGGCAGTTTACAAGTTTTAACACATATACCAGTATAGGAATCCTAACTAGGCAAACACGAACAATGAAACCAGTATAAAAACCTGCAGCGATTAACGCAAAATTAATACAAAACATAGCAGTGGATAGAATAAAAAAAGAGCTTTTCAACTGAAATGTCTGGGGGAAAATTGTTTTCATCTTTTGCACCTCATGCAACACAGTTAATACGAACATGTCCAAAAAAACCAGAGAGAAGCAAAACTAATGAGCCGCGGTTCCAGACGTCATCACCTGGCTCTGGTACCCCATTCTAAGCATGCCCACGGCGCCTAAGTGGGGAGTTCCACGAATGCTGGGCTACTGGGGTGATGCTCGGGCGCCTTCGATGCATGCAGACACGGAGAGCTCTGTGCGCCCGCGGTTGCACACGGACCAGAGGTTCACTACCGCTGGCCTGACCCTACCCTGGGGCACTCCCATAACCCGAAAACACGGGAAAATACCTTTGAAAAAGGGTGCCTTGAGTCGATTTTTCTGCACAGCTCATCATCTCTGCCCACATTAATCACACTCCAACCATCAAAACCATGCCAGGACACCTAGTTTTCCTAACCCTAACCCTAACCCTAACCCTCCCCTGGTGCACACCCCTAACCCAAATATAGGGCTCAAGTTCCACTGAAAGTAAGGCGATTTTGAAAAAGCCTTCCTTGAGTAGCTTTTTCCGCACTGCTCATCATCTCTGCCCATCCTAAACACATTCCAACCATC